>NW_026511548.1:0-20000 GCF_027579735.1 Bombina bombina
TTTGAGGTTTGGGAAACTTTGCCCCTCCTGGTAGGAATGTATATCCCATACGTTACTAGCTCATGGACTCTTGCCAATTATATGAAAGAAAGCAGCGTTATGATAACGCAAAACTCGTAATCTAGCCATATGTTAATAATCCTTTTCAAATCTGGATTTTAACATTTTTGCTTTTGAGGTTTTTTCCTATTCTGTTTTCTTTAATCAGATGGTGAGAGTCCACAAGACATAACGTGTAGGAATCTATACCCAGGCAGTGAAGTCCACAAGATCACAATGAAAATAGAAGGGAGACAAACAGTTAAGGCAGGTACATTACTTATGAAGCACTACGGCTCAAAGAAATTTACCCAAGAGAATCCTCAGAAGAAGCATACACATCAAAGTGATAAAAATATGCAAAGAGGACTAAGTAGCTGTCTTAAAAAACTGCTCTATAGAAACCCGATTACAAAAGGACCAAGATGTGTTAACTGCTCTAGTAGAATGTGCAGTAATGCACTGAGGGGGGACATTTCCTGCAACAAGGTAAGCCTTCTGAATTAAAGCTTTAAGCCAAGCAGCTAAGGTAACAGCCATAGATATCTGACATTTGAAAGGCCCAGAAAAATTAATAGAGTAGAAGAAAGTCTGAATTAATGTGTGGCTTCCATATAGAATCTGAAAAGCTAATGGAAGTACCTTGGAAAAATGTTGCTATTTAAAATAGAAATGCACCCATGCACCTTTCAGTCGACCTACTCTGGAGTGCCCAGAAGATTGTTCAGAGTCCAGAATGTTTATAGGTAGCCTTGCTTCCCCAGGAGACCACTGTCAGGTAGGTGTCTGTAGTGATCAATACCCACCATGAGAAAAGGAATGTTGAATCTGTCACCATGCTAGAGACTGTCTTGTCCTGTGATCTAACAGGATATTCAGATAAATCCCAGTGGGACCCCATTCAACTGAAGCAGCATCTACAAATGGATGGACGGAAGATGAAATCTGGCAAATGGGACAGCTTCTGAAGCAGACACCATGAGATATACAACTTCCATGCACTGAGCAATAGAAGCAGAAGGATTAAATGGACAGTCTAGTCAAAAATAAATTTTCATGATTCAGATAGGGCATGCCTGATGCAAAGTTAGTCTGTGTTTGGCTGTCAAAAACAAATGCACAGTAACTGAACTGATTACAAACCCCAGAATAGACACAGATCTGTGGAGTAAGAGAGCTCTTTGGAAGATTTTCCAACTGTGACTGTGAAACAGTTGAAGCACTGCTTGAGTGTGAGATATCTAGATGAAAAGAGGGACCCTGGACCATTAGAACATCCAAGAAAGGTACTATGGAGATTCCTTGAACAAGAATAACACTGTCAACAAAGCCCCTCGAACCTTGGTAACCTCTCTTGGTTCTATTGCCAGACCAAATGGAAAAGCCACAAACTGATGCTTGTCTAGGAAAGTGAATCTCAGAAAAGTGACATGATCCCTGTGAATGGGGACTTGCATACAACTGTACAAGCTTTTTTTTTTTTTTTTTAAATTATGCTTACCTGATAAATTGATTTCTTTCTGGATATGAGGAGTCTACGGCTTCATCATTTACTCTTGGGAATATTACTCCTGGCCAGCAGGAGGAGGCAAACAGCATCACAGCCAAGCTGTTAAGCATCACTTCTATACCCACAAACCCCCAGTCATTCAACCGAAGTAAAATGGAGAAAAAAGGAGTAAGGTGTAGAGGTGCCCGATGTTTAGTACAAAAACAATTTATGTAATAACTTAGCTGATAAATTAATTTATTTCATATTGGCAAGAGTCCATGAGCTAGTGATGTATGGGATATACAATCCCACCAAACCTCAAAATGCCTATAAATACACCCCTCACCACACCCACAATTCAATTTAACGAATAGCCAAGTAGTGGGGTGATAAAGAAAGGAGTAAAAAGCATCAACAAAGGAATTTGGAAATAATTGTGCTTTATACAAAAAAATCATAACCACCATAAAAAGGGTGGGCCTCATGGACTCTTGCCAATATGAAAGAAACTAATTTATCAGGTAAGTTCTTACATAAATTATGTTTTCTTTCATGTAATTGGCAACAGTCCATGAGCTAGTGACGTATGGGATAGCAATACCCAGGATGTGTAACTCCACGCAAGAGTCACTAGAGAGGGAGGGATAAAATAAAAATAGCCATTTCTCCTTAAAAAAATTAATCCACAACCCAAAATATAAGTTTATTCTCATAAATGATAAATAATAAGCAGAAGAATCAAACTGAAACAGCTGTCTGAAGAACTTTTCTACCAAAAACTGCTTCCGAAGAAGCAAATACATCAAAAAGTTAGAATTTAGTAAAAGTATGCAAAGAAGACAAAGTTGCTGCTTGGCAAATCTGATCAACTGAAGCTTCATTCTTAAAAGCCCAAGAAGTGGAGACTGATCTAGTAGAATAAGCTGTAATACTCTGAGGCGGGGCTTGACCCGACTCCAAATAAGCTTGATGAATCAAAAGCTTTAACCACGATGGCAAGGAAACGGCAGAAGCCTTCTGACCTTTTATAGAACCAGAAAAGATAAAATAGACTAGAAGTCTTCCTGAAATCTTTAGTAGCTTCAACATATTTCAGAGCTCTAACCACATCCAAAGAATGTAAAGATCTCTCCAAAGAATTCTTAGGATTAGGACACAAGGAAGGGACAACAATTTCTCTATTAATGTTGTTAGAATTCACAACCTTAGGAAAGAATTGAAATGAAGTCCGCAAAACTGCCTTATCCTGATGAAAAATCAGAAAAGGAGATTCACAAGAGAGCAGATAATTAAGAAACTCTTCTAGAAGAGATGGCCAAATGAAACAACACTTTCCAAGAAAGTATTTTAAAGTCCAAAGAATGCATAGGCTCAAATGGAGGAGCCTGTAAAGCCTTCCAAAACAAATTAAGACTCCACGGAGGAGAGATTGATTTAATAACAGGCTTTATACGAACCAAAGCCTGAACAAAACAGTGAAACTCAGGAAGTTTAGCAATCTTTCTGTGAAAAAACCCCCAGAAAGAGCAGAGATTTGTCCTTTCATGGAACTTGCAGACAAATCCTTATCCAAACCATCCTGAAGAAACTCTAAAATTCTAGGAATTCTAAAAGAATGCCAAGAGAATTTATGAGAAGAACACCATGAAATATAAGTCTTCCAAACTCGATAATAAATCTTTCTAGAAACAGATTTACAAGCCTGTAACATAGTATTAATCACTGACTTAGAGAAACCTCTATGACTAAGCACTAGGCGTTCAATTTCCATACCTTCAAATTTAATGATTTGAGATCCTGATGGAAAAACGGACCTTGAGACAGAAGGTCCGGTCTTAATTAAAGTGGCCAAGGTTGGCAACTGGACATCCAAACAAGATCCGCATACTGTGAGACCATGCTGGAGCCACCAGCAACACAAACAAATTGCTCCATGATGATTTATGAGATCACTCTTGGAAGAAGAACTAGAGGCGGGAAAATATAAGCAAGTTGATAACACCAAGGAAATGTCAACGCATCCACTGCTTCCACCTGATGATCCCTGGACAGGTACCTGGGAAGTCCATTGTTTAGATGATAAGCCTTCAGATCTATTTCTGGAAGACCCCACATCTGAGCAACCTGAGAAACACCTGGATGGAGGGACCACTCCCCCGGATGGAAAGTCTGACGGCTGAGATAATCCGCTTCCTAATTGTCTATACCTGGGATATGAACCGCAGAGATTAGACAGGAGCTGGATTCCGCCCAAGCAAGTATCCGGGATACTTCTTTCATAGCTTGGGGACTGTGAGTCCCACCCTGTTGACTGACATATGCCACAGTAGTGATATTGTCTGTCTGAAAACAAATGAACGGTTCTCTCTTCAACAGAGGCCAAATCTGAAGAGCCCTGAAAATCGCACGGAGTTCCAAAATATTGATTGGTAATCTCGCCTCTTGAGATTTCCAAACCCCTTGTGCTGTCAGAGATCCCCAAACAGCTCCCCAACCTGAAAGACTTGCATCTGTTGTGATCACAGTCCAGGTTAGACAAACAAAAGAGGCCCCTAGAACTATACGATGGTCATCTAACCACCAAGTCAGAGATAGTCGAACATTGGGATTTAAGGATATTGTGATATCCTTGTATAATCCCTGCACCATTGGTTCAGCATACAAAGCTGTAGAGGTCTCATGTGAAAACGAGCAAAGGGGATCGCGTCCGATGCTGCAGCCATGAGACCTAAAACTTCCATGCGCATAGCTACTGAAGGGAATGACATACTGAAGGTTCCGACAGGCTGAAACCAATTTTAAACGTCTCTTGTCTGTTAGAGACAGTCATGGACACTGAATCTATCTGGAAACCTAAAAAGGTGACCCATGTCTGATGAATCAAAGAACTTGTTGGTAAATTGATCCTCCAACCATGTTTTCGAAGAAACAACACTAGTTGATTTGTGCAAGATTCTGCAGAATGTAAAGACTGAGCTAGTACCAAGATATCGTCCAAATAAGGAAACACAGCAATACCTTGCTCTCTGATTATAGAGAGTAGGGCACTGAGAACCTTTGAAAAGATTCTTGGAGCTGTCGCCAGGCCAAAAGGAAGAGCGACAAATTGGTAATGATCGTCTAGAAAAGAGAATCTCAGTAACTGATAATGATCTGGATAAATCGGAATATGAAAAAATGCATCCTGTAAGTCTTTTGTGGACATATAATGCCCTTGCTGAACAAAAACATAATTTATGTAAGAACTTACCTGATAAATTCATTTCTTTCATATTAGCAAGAGTCCATGAGCTAGTGACGTATGGGATATACATTCCTACCAGGAGGGGCAAAGTTTCCCAAACCTTAAAATGCCTATAAATACACCCCTCACCACACCCACAATTCAGTTTAACGAATAGCCAAGAAGTGGGGTGATAAGAAAAAAGTGCGAAAGCATATAAAATAAGGAATTGGAATAATTGTGCTTTATACAAAAAAATCATAACCACCACAAAAAAGGGCGGGCCTCATGGACTCTTGCTAATATGAAAGAAATGAATTTATCAGGTAAGTTCTTACATAAATTATGTTTTCTTTCATGTAATTAGCAAGAGTCCATGAGCTAGTGACATATGGGATAATGACTACCCAAGATGTGGATCTTTCCACACAAGAGTCACTAGAGAGGGAGGGATAAAATAAAGACAGCCAATTCCTGCTGAAAATAATCCACACCCAAAATAAAGTTTAATGAAAAACATAAGCAGAAGATTCAAACTGAAACCGCTGCCTGAAGTACTTTTCTACCAAAAACTGCTTCAGAAGAAGAAAATACATCAAAATGGTAGAATTTGGTAAAAGTATGCAAAGAGGACCAAGTTGCCGCTTTGCAAATCTGATCAACCGAAGCTTCATTCCTAAACGCCCAGGAAGTAGAAACTGACCTAGTAGAATGAGCTGTAATCCTCTGAGGCGGAGTTTTACCCGACTCAACATAGGCAAGATGAATTAAAGATTTCAACCAAGATGCCAAAGAAATGGCAGAAGTTTTCTGGCCTTTCTAGAACCGGAAAAGATAACAAATAAACTAGAAGTCTTTCGGAAAGACTTAGTAGCTTCAACATAATATTTCAAAGCTCTAACAATATCCAAAGAATGCAACGATTTCTCCTTAGAATTCTTAGGATTAGGACATAATGAAGGAACCACAATGTCTCTACTAATGTTGTTGGAATTCACAACTTAGGTAAAAATTCAAAAGAAGTTCGCAACACCGCCTTATCCTGATGAAAAATCAGAAAAGGAGACTCACAAGAAAGAGCAGATAATTCAGAAACTCTTCTGGCAGAAGAGATGGCCAAAAGGAACAAAACTTTCCAAGAAAGTAATTTAATGTCCAATGAATGCATAGGTTCAAATGGAGGAGCTTGAAGAGCCCCCAGAACCAAATTCAAACTCCAAGGAGGAGAAATTGACTTAATGACAGGCTTTATACGAACCAAAGCTTGTACAAAACAATGAATATCAGGAAGAATAGCAATCTTTCTGTGAAAAAGAACAGAAAGAGCAGAGATTTGTCCTTTCAAGGAACTTGCGGACAAACCCTTATCTAAACCATCCTGAAGAAACTGTAATATTCTCGGTATTCTAAAAGAATGCCAAGAAAAATGATGAGAAAGACACCAAGAAATATAAGTCTTCCAGACTCTATAATATATCTCTCTGGATACAGATTTACGAGCCTGAAACATAGTATTAATCACAGAGTCAGAGAAACCTCTTTGACCAAGAATCAAGCGTTCAATCTCCATACCTTTAAATTTAAGGATTTCAGATCCTGATGGAAAAAAAGGACCTTGAGACAGAAGGTCTGGTCTTAACGGAAGAGTCCACGCTTGGCAAGAGGCCATCCGGACAAGATCCGCATACCAAAACCTGTGAGGCCATGCCGGAGCTACCAGCAGAACAAACGAGCATTCCTTCAGAATCTTGGAGATTACTCTTGGAAGAAGAACTAGAAGCGGAAAGATATAGGCAGGATGATACTTCCAAGGAAGTGATAATGCATCCACTGCCTCCGCCTGAGGATCCCGGGATCTGGACAGATACCTGGGAAGTTTCTTGTTTAGATGAGAAGCCATCAGATCTATTTCTGGAAGTTCCCACATTTGAATAATCTGAAGAAATACCTCTGGGTGAAGAGACCATTCGCCCGGATGCAACGTTTGGCGACTGAGATAATCCGCTTTCCAATTGTCCATACCTGGGATATGAACTGCAGAGATTAGACAGGAGCTGGATTCCGCCCAAACCAAAATTCGAGATACTTCTTTCATAGCCAGAGGACTGTGAGTCCCTCCTTGATGATTGATGTATGCCACAGTTGTGACATTGTCTGTCTGAAAACAAATGAACAACTCTCTCTTCAGAAGAGGCCAACACTGAAGAGCTCTGAAAATTGCACGGAGTTCCAAAATATTGATCGGAAATCTCACCTCCTGAGATTCCCAAACCCCTTGTGCCGTCAGATACCCCCACACAGCTTCCCAACCTGTAAGACTTGCATCTGTTGAGATTATAGTCCAGGTCGGAAGAACAAGAAGCCCCCTGAACTAAACGATGGTGATCTGTCCACCATGTCAGAGAGTGTCGTAAAATCGGTTTAAAGATATTAATTGAGATATCTGAGTAATCCCTGCATCATTGGTTCAGCATACAGAGCTGAAGAGGTCGCATGTGAAAACGAGCAAAGGAGATCGCATCTGATGCGGCAGTCCTAAGACCCAACATTTCCATGCATAAGGCTACCAAAGGGAATGATTGTGACTGAAGGTTTTGACAAGCTGATATCAATGTTAAACTTCTCTTGTCTGACAAGGACAGAGTCAGACACTGAATCTATCTAGAAACCTAAAAAGGTTACCCTTGTCTGAGGAATCAATGAATTGATTGGTAAATTGATCCTCCAACCATGAACTTGAAGAAACAACACAAGTCGATTCGTATGAGACTCTTCGAAAATGAGAAGACTGAGCAAGTACCAAGATATCGTCCAAATAAGGAAATACCAAAACCCTGTTCTCTGATTACAGAAAGAAGGGCACCGAGAACCTTTGAAAAAAATTCTTGGAACTGAGGCTAGGCCAAACGGTAGAGCCAAAAAACTGGTAATGCTTGTCTAAAAAGAGAATCTCAGACACTAAAAGTGATCTGGATGAATCGGAATATGCAGATACACATCCTGTAAATCTATTGTAGACATATAATGCCCTTGCTAAACAAAAGGCAGGATAGTCCTACAGTAACCATCTTGAATGTTGGTATCCTAACATAACGATTCAATAATGATAGATCCGGAACTGGTCTGAAGGAATTGACCTTCTTTGGTACAATGAAGAGATAAAATAAAACCCCAGCCCCTGTTCCAGAACTGGAACTGGCATAAATACTCCAGCCAACTCTAGATCTGAAACACATTTCAGAAATGCTGAGCCTTTGCTGTGTTAACTGGGACACGGGAAAGAAAAAAATCTCTTAGCAGGAGGCCTTAACTTGAAGCCAATTCTGTACCTTTCTGAAACAATGTTTCTGAAACCAGAGATTGAGAACGGAATTGATCCAAATTTCTTTGAAGAAAACGTAGTCTGCCCCATACCAGCTGAGCTGGAATAAGGGCCGCACCTTCATAGGTACTTAGGAGCTGGCTATAGGTTTCTATAAGGCTTGGATATATTCCAAACTGGAAATAGTTTCCAAACTGATACCGCTCCTGAGGATGAAGGATCAGGCTTTTGTTCCTTGTTGTGAGGAAAGGAACGAAAATGATTATTTACCCTGGAAAGAAAGGGAAAGCAAAGTTGACTTAGAAGACATATCAGCATTCCAAGTTTAATCCATAAAGCTTTTCTAGCTAAAATAGCTAGAGACATATACCTGACATCAACTCTAATGATATCAAAAGATGGTATCACCAATAAAATTATTAGCATGTTATAGAATAATAATAATGCTATAAAATTATGATCTGTTACTTGTTGCGCTAAAGCTTCTAACCAAAAAGTTGAAGCTGCAGCAACATCCGCTAAAAATATAGCAGGTCTAAGAAGATTACCTGAACATAAGTAAGCTTTTCTTAGAAAGGATTCAATTTTCCTATCTAAAGGATCCTTAAATGAAGTACTATCTGCCGTAGGAATAGTAGTACATTAGCAGGAGTAGAGACAGCCCCATAACCTTAGGGATTTTTGTCCCAAAAAACTCTAATCTGTCAGATGGCACAGGATATAATTGCTTAAACGTCTAGAAGGAGTAAATAAATTACCCAAATTATTCCATTCCCTGGAAATTACTTCAGAAATAGCATCAGGGAGATAAAACACTTCTGGAATAACTACAGGAGATTTAAAAACCTTATTTAAACGTTTACATTTAGTATCAAGAGGACCAGAATCCTCTATTTCTAATGCAAATAATACTTCTTTAAGTAAAGAACGAATAAATTCCATCTTGAACAAATACAAAGATTTATCAGCATCAACCTCTGAGACAGAAACCTCTGAACCAGAAGAACCATTATCAGTATCAGAATGATGATGTTCATTTAAAAATTCATCTGAAAAAAGAGAAGTTTTAAAAGACTTTTATGTATACTAGAAGGAGAAATAACAGATATAGCCTTCTTAATGGATTTAAAAAATAAAATCTCTTATGTTATCAGGAACACTCTGAAAATTAGATGTTGACGGAACAGCAACAGGTAATGTAACAGTACTAAAGGAAATTTTATCTGCATTAATAAGTTTGACATGACATGCAATACAAACAACAGCTGGAGAAACAGAAACCAAAAGTTTATAGCAGATACACTTAGCTTGGTAGCTCCAGCACTGGGCAGTGATTTTCCTGAAGTATCTTCTGACTCAGTTGCAACGTGGAACATCTTGCAATATGTAAAAGAAAAAAAACAACATATAAAGCAAAATTGATCAAATTCCTTAAATGACAGTTTCAGGAATGGGAAAAAAATGCCAGTGAACAAGCTTCTAGCAACCAGAAGCAATAAATAATGTGACTTAAATAATGTGGAGACAAAAGTGACGCCCATATTTTTTAGCGCCAAAAAAGACGCCCACATTATTTGGCGCCTAAATGCTTTTGGAGCCAAAAATGACGCCACATCCGGAACGCCGACATTTTTGACGCAAAAAAAGTCAAAAAATGACGCAACTTCCGGCGACACGTATGACGCCGGAAACAGAAAAAAATTTTTGCGCCAAAAAAGTCCGCGCCAAGAATGACGCAATAAAATGAAGCATTTTCTGCCCCCGCGAGCCTAACAGCCCACAGGGAAAAAGTCAAATTTTTTAAGGTAAGAAAAAATGATTGAAACAAATGCATTTATCCCAAATATGAAACTGACTGTCTGAAAAATAAGGAATGTTGAACATTCTGAGTCAAGGCAAATAAATGTTTGAATACATATATTTAGAACTTTATAAACAAAGTGCCCAACCATAGCTTAGAGTGTCACAGAAAATAAGATTTACTTACCCCAGGACACTCATCTACATGTTTGTAGAAAGCCAAACCAGTACTGAAACGAGAATCAGCAGAGGTAATGGTATATATAAGAGTATATCGTCGATCTGAAAAGGGAGGTAAGAGATGAATCTCTACGACCGATAACAGAGAACCTATGAAATAGACCCCGTAGAAGGAGATCACTGCATTCAAATAGGCAATACTCTCCTCACATCCCTCTGACATTCACTGCACGCTGAGAGGAAAACCGGGCTCCAACTTGCTGCGGAGCGCATATCAACGTAGAATCTAGCACAAACTTACTTCACCACCTCCATCGGAGGCAAAGTTTGTAAAACTGAATTGTGGGTGTGGTGAGGGGTGTATTTATAGGCATTTTAAGGTTTGGGAAACTTTGCCCCTCCTGGTAGGAATGTATATCCCATACGTCACTAGCTCATGGACTCTTGCTAATTACATGAAAGAAAGGCAGTATAGTCTTTATAGTCGCCATCTTGAAAGTTGGTACTCTTACATAAAGATTCAAGGTTTTTAGATCCAGAACTGGTCTGAATGAATTTTCTTTCTTTGGGACAATAAATAGATTTGAATAAAACCCCAGACCATGTTCCTGAAACGGAACCGGCATGATTACCCCTGAAAGCTCCAGGTCTGAAACACACTTTAGGAAAGCCTGAGCCATAACTGGATTTGCTAGGATGCGTGAGAAAATATCTTCTCACAGGAGGTCTTACTCTGAATCCTATTTGATACCCCTGAGAGACAAAACTCAGAATCCATCGATTTAAGACAGAATTTGTCCAAACATCCTTGAAAAATCTTAATCTCCCCCTACCAGCTGACCTGGAATGTGGGCCGCACCATCATGCGGACTTGGGGGCTGGCTTTGGTTTCTTAAATGGCTTGGATTTATTCCAATTTGAAGAAGGTTTCCAATTGGAAACCGATTCCTTGGGGGAAGGATTAGGTTTCTGTTCCTTATTTGTCGAAAGGAATGAAAGCGGTTAGAAGCTTTAGATTTACCCTTAGGTCTTTTATCCTGAGGCAAAAAAACTCCCTTCCCCCCAGAGACAGTTGAAATAATCGAATCCAACTGAGAACCAAATAACTTATTACCTTGGAAAGAAAGCAATAGCAATCTAGACTTAGAAGTCATGTCAGCATTCCAAGATTTAAGCCACAAAGCTCTTCTAGCTAAAATAGCTAAAGACACAGATTTAACATCAATTTTTATGATATCAAAAATGGCATCACAAAAAAATGATTAGCATGTTGAAGCAAGCGAACAATGCTAGACAAATCAGAATCCAATTCTTGTTGCGCTAAATGTTCCGACCAAAAAGTTGATGCAGCTGCAACATTAGCCAAAGAAATTGCAGGCCTGAGAAGATGACCAGAATATAAATAGGCTTTCCTTAGATAAGATTCAAGTTTCCTATCTAAAGGATCTTTTTAAAGAAGTACTATCTTCCATAGGAATAGTAGTACGTTTAGCAAGAGTAGAGATAGCCCCATCAACTTTGGGGATCTTTTCCCAAAACTCCAATGTAACTGCTGACAAAGGATACAATTGTTTAAACCTTGAAGAAGGAAAAAAAGATGTACCAGGCCTATTCCATTCCTTAGAAATCATATCAGAAATAGCATCAGGAACTGGAAAAACTTCTGGAGTAACCACAGGAGGTTTATAATCAGAATTTAAACGTTTACAAGTTTTAATATCAAGAGGACTAGTTTCCTTAATTTCCAATGTAATCAACACTTCTTTTAACAAAGAACAAATGTACTCTATTTTAAATAAATAAGTAGATTTGTCAGTGTCAATATCTGAGGAAGGATCTTCTGAATCAGATAGATCCTTATTAGAGGAGGATAATTCAGTATGTTGTCGGTCATTTGAAATTTCATCAACTTTATGAGAAGTTTTAAAAGACCTTTTACGTTTATTAGAAGGCGGGATTGGCAGACAGAGCCTTCTGAATAGAATCAGCAATAAAATCTTTTAAATTCACAGGTATATCTTGTACATTAGATATTGGAGGAACAACAGGCAATGCACTATTACTGATGGACACATTCTCTGCATGTAAAAGCTTATAATGACAACTATTACAAACCACAGCTGGAGAAATAATCTCCACAAGTTTACAACAAATGCACTTAGCTTTGGTAGTACTGTTATCAGGCAGCAGGGTTCCAACAGTGATTTCTGAGACAGGATCAGATTGAGACATTTTGCAAATGTAAGAGAAAAAACAACATATAAAGCAAAATTATCAATTTCCTTATATGGCAGTTTCAGGAATGGGGAAAAATGCAAACAGCATAGCCCTCTGATAGAGAAAAAAGGCAAGAGGCATATAGGAATGGGGTTTTAAATAATGAAAATATTTGGCTCCAAGTATGACGCACAACAAAAACAAACATTTTTGGCGCTAACAACATCCGGAAATGACACTCGTTTCATCAAAGACGCAACATTGTGAAAGGACTGGGAAATGACGAATTTGCATCATCGGACGTAATTTTGCGCCAAAAAATCTCTAACCAAAAATGACGCAATATACTAAGACATTTTGCGCCCTTGCAAGCCTAATTTTGCATGCAAATTAAAAAGACCAGTCAATTGAAAAAAGACAATACCCAAGGTAAGAAATTTTTTTTATTCCCTAAAAAATGCATTTCCCAGATATAAAATTGACAGTCTGCAAAAGGAAATATACTTAAACCTGACTCAGGCAAATATAAGTACAATACATATATTTAGAACTTTATATAAATACATAAAGTGCCAAACCATAGCTGAGAGTGTCTTAAGTAATGAAAAATATACTTACCAAAAGACACCCATCCACATATAGCAGATAGCCAAACCAGTACTGAAACGGTTATCAGTAGAGGTAATGGAATATGAGAATATATCGTTGATCTGAAAAGGGAGGTAGGAGATGAATCTCTACGACCTATAACAGAGAACCTATGAAAAGGATTTCCCGCAAGGTGATACTCCCTTCACATCCCTCTGACATTCACTGTACTCAGAGAAATCAGGCTTCAAAAATGCTGAGAAATGCATATCAACGTAGAAATCTTAGCACAAACTTACTTCACCACCTCCATAGGAGGCAAAGTTTGTAAAACTGAATTATGGGTGTGGTGAGGGGTGTATGTATAGGCATTTTGAGGGTTGGGAAACTTTGCCCCTCCTGGTAGGATTGTATATCCCATATGTCACAAGCTCATGAACTCTTGCCAATTACATGAAAGAAATAACTGACTGAAATAAGGGGTGGGGTCGTGGATTCACCATATCCGTAAATTAATTTAATAATTTAAGCATAAATTTTGTTTTCTTTCCTAAGATATGGTGAGTCCACGGCTTCATCATTTACTGTTGGGAACCAAAACCCAAGCTAGAGGACATAGATCAATAGGGGTGGACAAGACAGGCAGACCTAAACAGAAGGCACCACCACTTGAAGAGTATAAAATTTGCAAATTTTTGAAAAACTATGTAGAGAAGACCAAGTTGCAGCCTTGCAAATTTGTTCTACAAAAGCTTCATTTTTTAAAGCTCAAGAAGAGCAAACAGCTCTCGTGGAATGAGCCGTAATTCTCTCAGGAGGCTGCTGTCCAGCAGTCTCATAAGCCAAATGAATTATACTTCTCAACCAGAGGGAAAGAGAAGTAGCAGCAGCTTTCTGACCTCTATGTTTCCCAGAGAAACAGATAAACAGGTCAGAAAACTGGCGAAAATCCTTAGTCAACTGCAGATAGAATTTAAAGAGCCCACACAACATCCAAATTGTGCAACAAACATTCCTTATGAGAGGAGGATTAGGACATAGGGAAGGAACAACAATTTCCTGATTAATATACTTATCCAAAACAACTTTAGGAAGGAAACCTAACTTAGTTCGAAGAACCAACTTATCGGCATGAAAGATAAAATAAGGTGAATCACACTGCAAAGCAGAGAGTTTCAAAACTATCCGAGCAGAAGAGATAGCAATAAGAAACAAAACATTCCAAGATAATAACTTAATATCTATGGAATGTAAAGGCTCAAAACTGAGCCTGCTGCAAAACTTTAAGAACAAGGTTAAGGTTCCAAAGAGGAGCAACCGACTTAAACAAAGGCCTGATTCTGACCAAGGCCTGACAAAAAGATTAAACATCTGGCACGTCCGCCAGACACTTATGTAACAAAATAGATAAAGCAGATATCTGACCCTTCAGGGTACTGACTGAAAAACTTCTCCAGGCCTTCCTGGAGAAAGGACAAAATCCTAGGAATCCTGACCCTACTCCAAGAGTATCCCTTGGATTCACACCAATAAAGATATTTACGCCATATCTTATGGTAGATCTTTCTAGTAATAGGCTTGTGAGCCTGAATCATGGTCTCAATGACCGACTCAGAAAAACCACGCTTAGACAGAACAAAGCGTTCAATCTCCAAGCAGTCAGCTTAAGAGAAACGAGATTTGGATGAAAGAAAGGACTTCCTTAGATGCAGTTTCCATGGTGGAAGATATGACATCTCCACTAGGTCTGCATACCAGATTCTGCGAGGCCGCAGAGATGCTATTAGAATCACTGAGGCTCTCTCTCCTGTTTGATACGAGCAATGACTCATGGAAGAAGAGCAAACTGAGGGAACAGGTATGCTAGCCTGAAATACCAAGGGACCGCTAGAGCATCTATTGGAGCGGCCTGTGCATCTTTTGACCTTCAATCATACCTTGGAAGCTTGGCATTTTGCCAAGACGCCATTAGATCCAACTCCGGCACCCCCCATTTGAGGGTTAAGCTGGAGAACACCTCCGGATGGAGTTCCCACTTCCCGGGATGAAAGGTCTGCCTGCTCAGGAAATCTGCTTCCCAGTTGTCTACTCCTGGAATGTGGATGGCAGAAAGACAGCAATTGTGAGCTTCTGCCCACTGGATAATCTGAGCCACCTCCTTCATGGCTAAGAAACTCAGAGTTCATCCCTGATGGTCGATGTAAGCCACTGAGGTTATGTTGTCTGACTGGACCCTGATAAACTGGGCTAAGGACAAATGAGGCCAAGCCATCAAACCATTGTAAAATCGTTCTCAACTCCAAGATGTTGATGGGGAGAGCAGACTCCTCCCGAGTCCAAAGTCCCTGCGCGCCTTTAACGAATCACAGACTGCTCCCCAGCCCAACAAGCTGGCGTCCGTGATCACAATCACCCAGGAAGGTCTCCGAAAGCATGTGGAAAACAGGTATCGCAACAGAGTAGTAAAAATATGGATGAGAGATGTGCAGGTAAAAACGTAATTTAATACATATTACAAAGCGTACATACAATATTTCAGGCACAGCAAACAAACCCCGTATGTACGCTTTGTAATATGTATTAAATTACGTTTTTACCTGCACATCTCTCATCCATATTTTTACTACTCTGTTGCGATACCTGTTTTCTGTTTGTGACTTTGCCTATATAGGGGTGTGGAGAGCCCCCAGCAACAGTGTTAGTATTAGCAGCCAGATCGGAATTACACTGATATTCTGTGAGGCCCTAGATTAAAGCCCTGTATGCATACTAATGCCCGGTGGATACATGTTTGCTCTGAATACCTGCAAAATGACACAAGGAACCTATACCGCACCGAGAGGGTTACAATCGGGTGAGTCCTCTTTTTTGATCAACTTCACTTGGATATTTTACAGTATTTAGGTGACATCCGCATTAGTGGGACTCTTGGACAGAGTCGGTTTCACCTCTGAACTTTCATTCTAGACACATTTACAGCATTAAGACTGAGCAGTCTATTTCTCTTTAAATGATACTCCGAAAGCATGTGCCCTGAGACAGATATTCCTGAGAAAACCACCACGGAAGAGTCTCTATTGTCGACTGATCTAGATCTATCCTCTGAGACAGATCCGCATGATCCCCATTCCATTGTCTGAGCATGCACAACTGCAGAGCTCTCAAATGGAATTGAGCAAAAGGAATGATGTCCATGGAAGCCACCATCAGACCGATTACCTCCATACATTGGGCCACTGATGGCCGAAAAGCAGACTGGAGAGAGAGGCAAGAGGAAATCATTTTGGCTCTTCTGACCTCTGTCAGAATTTTTTTTTCATAGATTGGGAATCTATTATGGTCCCTAAGAAAACTACCCTTGTAGCTGGGACAAGGGAGCTCTTCTCCAGATTCACTTTCCATCCGTGGGAACGAAGAAAAGACAACAAGATCTCTGTGTGAGATTTTGCTTGTTGAAAAGATGGCGCCTGAACCATTATGTTTTCCAAGTAGGGCGTCACTGCAATTCCCAAGACCAGATCACTGCCAAAAGAGCCCCCAGAACCTTTGAGAAAACTCTGGGAGCCATGGTAAGGCCAAACGGAAGAGCCACAAACTAAAAGAAAGGCAAATCTTAGAACTTTGTGATAATCCCTGTGAATGGGGACATGAAGGTACGCATCCTTCAGGTCTATGGTCGTCATGAACTGACCCTCTTGCACTAAAGGAAGAATGGAATGGATAGTTACCATCTTGAAGGACTGTACTCTGAGAAACTTATTTAGACACTTCAGGTCTAGAATAGGGCGGAAAATGCCCTCTTTTTTGGGAACCACGAACAGATTGGAATAAAAACCTAGACCCTTTTCCTGTACAGGAATTATCACTCCCAGGGAGGAAAGATTGTGTACAAATTTCAAGAACGCCTCTCTTTTAATCTGGTCTGCAGATCATCTTGAGAGGTGGAACCGCCCCCTGGGAGGAAGGGTCTTTAATTCAAATTTGTAACCCTGAGATACTATGTCCACAGCCCAGAGATCTAGGACATCCTGTATCCAAGCTTGAGAAAACTAAGAAAGTCTGCCCCACACCTGATCTGATCCAGGATTGGGGGCAAACCCTTCATGCTAATTTAGAGTTAGCTGCGGGTTTCTTTGCTTGCTTTCAATCAGTCCAAGATGACTTAGACTGATCCTGCTTGAAAGAGGGGAAAAACTTTCCTCTGGAGTTGCAAAAGGAACGAAAATTACTGTGATATCCTTTTGGTCTATTCTTCTCTTGTGGGAGAAAAGACCCTTTCCACCCGAAATAATTTCTGTCAGACCGGGTCCAAACAAGTTCTTCCCCTTGAAAGGAATCGCCAGAAGTTTAGACAGAGGAAACATCGGCTGACCAAGATTTCAGCAACAAAGCTCTGCGCGCTAGCACAGCAAAGCCAGATATTTTGGCTCCCAATTTAATGACCTGCAAGGAACCATCAGTAATAAAGGAATTGGCCAACTTAAGAGCCTTAATCCTATCTTGGATTTCCTCTAAAGAAGTCACTACCTTAAGAGACTCAAACAAGGCATCGAACCAATAGGCAGCAGCACTTGTCACAGTGGCAATACACATCGCTGGTTGCCATTAGAGACCTTGATGAACATGCATTTTCTTTAAATAAGCCTCCAGCATTTTGTCCATTGGATCCCTAAAGGAGCAGCTATCCTCAATAGGAATAGTAGCATCTCTCTATGCTTTCTTTTGTTCAGAGGAGAATTGTCTGGTATCTTGGGTCTGGACTATCTTTTTGGCAGGGATATCTCTCCTCTGTGAAAGACATAGTGAGTTAAGAGAGACAGCACCCGGTGTTGACTGGCCTGTTGAACAAAATAATTTGTTCCAGCTAATGTTCATTGTCGGATGAGTGCTTCCTATTTTTAGGGGTAAAAAAAGCCCAAGCTTGATTAACAAATGCCGCAGTTCAGTGGTGAGCAAGAAAGATAATCCTGTCAATAAGGATGGACAGAAGCCTAAAAGATTAGAGAGGATGGAGACTGTACTAAAAAATAAATTTACAAAAAAAAAAAAATGACACGATAAATGAGTGGTCTAGAATCTAAGTTATGCATATACTCACACTAGGTGAAGAATATCCAGCTGACAATGGATTGAAAAGGTAAACAATAACTTTTATTAATTATGCGGATAAAACAGCTTAAGTGCAGTCAAACAATTGACAATATCACAGCCAGTGAAACAGCCTACGAGTCATCACCCATATCCAACATGTTTCGTGCCGTTACAGCACTTCATTAGGGATAGAGTTTAACTCACTAATCATGGAATAAAAGTATTTTGTGATCCAATCAGAGTAACCTAATTGTGTTCTAACCAATCGCAATGTAACGTTTTAAAAAATGTCATATGTGATGAAATATTGAATATGATCAATATTAGAAATATATCTACTTAACATTTATTCAACTTATATAAATAAACTTGATTTTTTTTTTTCCTAAACGAACTCTTTTGGGGTGACATAAAAGCTGAATTGGTCTGGACTCTTTTACAAAAATTTTATTTCAAAGATATTTATAAAGGGTACAATAAAACTTTTTTTATTGTAAAACATTTAAAACAGGCTAAAAACTTTATTTTTTTTTAACATCTTTGATACAAACATTTTACTTATTGCCACAAATAAGATAACTAGTACATATAAGAATAAGGCAAAATATTTACTTTACACAAACGTGAGAGGGGGCATCCTTTGCAATACAATCAGTAGTAGATGTACATTCTACAGTGCGCACTATAGGTAGGACACTCATTCAGATACTGTAACACAAGTACTGTATTCAGTCTAATATTTGTGATATAGAAAGATATTAAAAATAAGATTGTTTTTCAGTAATGTAAATGAGTACTTACCTTCCTCTACTGCCAGTGCTTGATGTACTGGGCGGTCTCACAGGCGTATGTGAATTTGACAAGCCTGAGAATAAGAGCAGTATAATTGATGAGTGTAATACAATGCAACAAAAAAATATATGCAATTAAACTCTCTGATCTGCTAGGGAATCATTCTTCATTTCAACAATTACTGTTTAAGCTGAATTAACATATAGGACCATTAGGGTATTATGAAAATCTGGTCTGTTTTGGGTACTTGAAGACGGTAATTAACGTCTTTGAAGGGGCTTAAACTCAATTGCTTGGGAGCTGCAGGGATGTGCGACTACCTCTCCTGACTGGGTCACTAATTAGAGAATTAAAAATAAACTTATTAAAACGAGTAGTGTAGCTAGACACTTCTACTTTAATCACAATAGTGATGAAACCACCCTAAAATTTAGGGGCTTGGAAAGAGTCAAACTAAATGAAAGAGGTGGTAACTGGGACAAATTACTGTTACAAAAGGAGTGTAGATGGATATATAATCTATGCTCCTTAAAACCTAATGGGATGAACAAAGAAATTCATTTTGCCCCCTTCTTAGGAGATTAAGTTGCAGCAATTGCTATCCTAGCAGAATCTAATCTTTATTTCTTGCTATTAGAGTAACACTTAAATATTTAGAAAAATGTTTGTATCTAATGATAATTCAATATTTAAAATACAAAGTATACAAAACTTTTGTTCTTTCTGGATCTTTTTATAAAGAACATCTTTTTTTCACAGTTCATCTTGGGATTTCTATGTCCCTTAAGATAAAAATGATGCATACAATTTTTCATAATGGTAGTGCTAATTTAAATTTATATTTAATAAATGTTATGAGAAAGTTCTGAAATAATTGAATATACATTTAAAATAAAGCCCCTATTTGCCACTTAACAGTGTATTATGCCTTTAAAATGAAACATAAAAGTTTCTTCTATTGGGACTGGTTACAATTCACTCGGTCAATGGAGGCGGAGTATTAGGTCTTATAAAAAGCGTCACCTAGTTGTGACGTAATCAGACACAGCTGGAAGGAGCCCCATGCCGTGAGGGGTGAAACGTACGTAGCAAGGCAACAGTAGGCAGCTACATGTGTCCCACCACAGAATCTGGAAACTTTTTGAATAGTATCTTCAAGGATCCTTACCAGCATTGAGGTACAGTCTGCACAAACAGCATCACAGAATTGGATTACAACGGTAAGCGCTATAGCGACAGGCAACCGTCCTCCCAGC
>NW_026511548.1:25000-34661 GCF_027579735.1 Bombina bombina
AGTGACAGTTTTGCTATGAGATAGGGGGGCAGGGGTCCAAAGTCAAAAGATATGTCGGTCAAAGTATGTTTCAGGCTGATGCTATGATTACAGGTTTGCTAGAGTCCGGTGGCCCAGAATTATAAGGATCGCTATAAAGGAAAAGAGACCCCTAAACTAATGTGAATAAATACATAGTACAGGCAGGTCCCATCCCCCTAGATACAGAAAATACTAGTGCTAACAGGGTTCCGTAGTGCAAGGTTAGTAGCACCAGCACTCAGTGATGTGTCAACACTGCGGTGTGCATCAAAAGTAACATCCACTAATGTACATAACAGAAACAACCTAAATAAGGGTACACCCATTGGGCACCCCTCCTGGAGGATAAATATGGGAAGAGCCTACAGCCAATCAGCAACCAGACTTCATGAACCCACTGTGGATAAAAGAATGTAAACATAGTATCAGATACTGTACAAACTAAATTAATCCCCTTAGAAAGATACAACCAGATACCTTAGAAGCGTAAACAGCTTAGTTCATAAAAAACAATGCCAGTCTATCCCCATGTTCAAACCTCTGGGGTGTATAGTGTCCAGTTTGAAAATCCACTCGGCCTCCTTCTGTAGGAGACGGGTGTCCCTGTCACCTCCCCTAGGCATTGGGGGTACATGATCGATGAGTTTAAATCTCAGGTCCGCCACAGAGTGACCCTTCTCCATAAAATGTCTGGCCACCGGTTGGTCACTCTTGCCTTTCTCAATTGCCGTCCGGATGGCACTCCTGTGATTAGCCATCCTTTTCTTAATGTCATCTGACGTCTTACCTATATAGAATAGGCCACAGTTGCAATTCAGCATGTACACCACAAATTTTGTGGTACACGTAAGGAAATGCTTGATCTTGTAGCTTGTGTTATTGTGTGGATGTTTGAACTGCTTGCATTGCAGCATGGCGTTACACGTTACACAACTCGGGCACTTGTAGGAGTCCCTTTTGGTGTTTGTCTTGACCTTGCTGTAGCTATCAGTTGGATCAGTGTTCATTAAGATGTCTTTTAGGTTTCTTCCCCTCTTATATCCAATTCTGGGTGGTCCATAGTCGTGGTATGGTAATGATGGATCAGTCTGGACAATATCCCATTTCTCTTTTAAAGTAACTCCTAGTGTTCTCGTGCTAGGGGTGTATGCAGTGACAAAATTCATCCTCTTCTGTTGGTCTCTTTTTGACATTTTCATGCTCAACTGGGCCCTTGCTTCCTTTATAGTGTTACCATTGTATCCTCTGCTGTAAAACCGTGATTCCATTTCTTTCAGTTGTACCTCACGGTTTTCCTCTGATGTGTTATTGCGGATGACTCTCAGCAGCTGTGCCTTAGGGATGGCTTTTATGAGTGATCTTGGATGGTAACTAGAAGCATGTAGCAGTGTGTTTCTGTCGGTAGACTTTTTAAATAAGGTGGTACCCAATCTGTTGTTTATCTTATAAATTCTTAGATCCAGGAAATCCACTTCATTGTAGCTGGACACTTCCTTCAATTGAACCTGTCCCCATATTGTGTTCAGGGATTTGACCCACTCGCCAAAGGACTCAATCGTGCCTCTCCAGACCACAACGATATCATCAATGTAGCGCTTGTAAAAGCGTACTTGTTGATTGTCATATACCTTGAACACCTTTTCCTCCATATGTTCCATGAATAAGTTTGCAAAAGCAGGTGCCATATTCGAGCCCATGGCCGTTCCCATGAGCTGAAGATAAAATCTCCTTTCGAATTTAAAGTAGTTCAGCTTAAGACATAGAGATAGAAGTTCAATAATAAAGCTGGTAGGGGGACCCACATATGGGCATCTTTCAAGGCAGTTGGTAATTATCTCCATCCCCATTTCGTGCGGTATAATAGTATAGAGGCTTGTGACGTCAAGACTGGCAAGCACGTCTCCTGGTTCTATGTCAGATATGTCAGTGAGATATGCAATGAGTGTGGTGGAGTCTCTTAAGTATGAGCGCATGTTTACAACCAGTGGTTGTAGCATAGAGTCAACATATTTAGCCAGGGGTTGTAGGAGTGACCCCCGTGCTGAGACAATGGGGCGTCCAGGTGGATGTACCAATTGTTTGTGTATCTTGGGGAGTGTATAGAGAATTGGCCTGACTGGGTTGTTAGTGGTTAGCCATTCCTTGGTGGTAGGGTCTATCCAGTTCATTTGTGCTGCATGTTCAATAACTGAGTCAATCCGTGCTTTATAGGTAATCGTGGGGTCACAAGGTAAGGCTTTGTAGGTTGAGACATCCGCCAGTTGTTTATTTCAGTTTTATAATCTTGATAATCCTGCAGAACAACCGCACCACCCTTGTCCGCTGGGCGTATGACAATGGTAGAGTCATTTCTAAGGGATTGAACAGCTTCCCAGTCAGTTGTTGTCATATTATGTCTAGTTAGGCCTTGCTCCCTCTGTCCCAATCTTTGTTGGATAAGGCGGGTATAAGTTCTAATACTTGGATTCGTCGTGGGTGGTTCAAATGTACTTGGTTTCTTAAAGGGGTGTCTGTTTTCTTCCAATCCCTTTCCCTGGAAAAAGTCACCCAATTTCAGCTGCCTCTGGAAACGCATACTGTCAATATAAGTAGTGAAGTCATCAGCCTTAGTTGTGGGTACAAAGGAGAGGCCCTTCATAAGTACCCGCCTTTCGTTGTCATTCAGGACATGCTGGCTAAGATTGACCGTTACATCCTCCTCCTCCTGCGGGGTAGTGGGGGTCTTCTTCCAAAATCCGCCCCTGCGTGTATGCGGTCTTCGCCCCTTCCCCTGGAGCGGGTGGTAATGCCTAAAAAAGGCTGAGTGCTGTGCTGGTTCTCATTCTCCTGTGGCCGGTCACCCGAGTAATCCGTGTCAGAGCCAGAACTTGAATCCACCGTGTTCAGTTGTCGGTGTGCATATGTTCTAAACCTTCTTTGTCTTCTTGGCTGGTACTGGGCTCTTTCAACCGGTCCAAGTGTCCATCGGTAAACCTTTTTATCCTTATAATCCTCCATAACATAACCAAGTTTTTTGTTTTTGAAGGCAATTAAGGCATTGTTGTATTCCCGTAGTTGTGTGTTAATCTTGTCCATCCAGTTCTCTGATTTGTCCTGCATCAGGATCTGGCCTTTAACTTCCTCCAAAATGCTGATATCATCCTTTGCTTTTTGCATCTGACATCTGACTTCCTCGACCACTAGCAAGATCAAATCAAGGGAACATTTATTCAATATCGCTACCCATTTCCTGCAGAAGTCAGAGTTCTGTCTGCCTATGGTGGGCACATTGTTGATTCTAAAGCCTCTAGGTATCAGTCTCTTTCTATGGTACTCAGAAAGGTAAATGCCATGAAGTTTAAGATCCACCTCTTTTTTCTTCAATTTGATGAGTTGATTGTACACAGTCACAGCATTTTCCGCTGGATCTTCAGGTAGTAAGGTGTCAAACAGTATCCTTGCTGCATCCAAGTCACTCATGGATAGTGTCTCTGCACCCTCCACATCAGCTGGAATAGTGGCTGTGGCCTGCGTGGGTTCAATGTGCTCCATTGTTGCTTTAGTAGTACCAATTAGTCCCCAGTGAATACCCACACCGTGGTGATGATACAATGTTAAAACACAAGTCCGGTAGTACAACAGAGTGAGGGATCTGATGTGTCACTTGCTGGTGGGTGCATCAGGAGGGTATCCAAGCAAAAAGAGTCAGTTGCACTCTCACAAACAGTTCTCCAAGGGCCAGGGTGCTAGAGTAGTTGAAATGTAGCAAACCAGGAAACAACACTCTCTGGACTTAAGTAAAAAACAAGTAGTTTATTCAGTAACGTTTCGGGGAATGCTCCCCTTCATCAGACCAACAACATACAAGTGAAACAAACATTTAAGCATACACAAACCCCTCCCCCTAGTGCAAAAAACCGCCAAAAATGGTTGCCATAGCAACCAAACAACCAGTTCAAAGTAAATACATTTACCAATGCAACAATGACATCAAAGAAACCAGATCATTATGGTTAATTAGCATCAGGTCAATTAGCAAATCAACACATCATCCTACCACATAATACACCTGCTGTATATTAGTACTTCTAATACCCCAGTGGCAGTGTGTCCTTTTAAAGAGACATATCACAATATTAATAGCTAAGTACAGGAAAACAAGAATGTGTAGAAAAAAGGGGTTGAAAAAACGTTTAGTTAAACATCGGCACCTCATCATATTGAAATGCAATTCACGTAATGCACTTATAGTTAATGCTTAACTCATAATACCCGTACTACATAGTCAAGGGTCATGTGTACCATT
This sequence comes from Bombina bombina, assembly GCF_027579735.1. Lineage (NCBI taxonomy): Eukaryota > Metazoa > Chordata > Amphibia > Anura > Bombinatoridae > Bombina > Bombina bombina. The sequence goes on from NW_026511548.1 coordinate 29,307, forward strand.
AATGCTATAGACGCAAATAACAGCAAACTCGTTATACAGATACCTCAAACGATGTGACCGTATTACATGCACAAAGTGTAGCACGACCTATGTAATCACCCTGTTCAGCATCGGACCAACCTCGCGCTGAATCTAGCACAGTTACTAGCGGAACAACAAGGGATATGCGCATGCGTGGAAACCCGGCGCAGTCCAGCCCCCAATGCTCCAGCTAGGTACCTAATAGGATAGAAAGGACAAGCCCCCACACCGGACAAGCAGAGTTATTAAAATGGCATGGTAAGAGGGCCCCAAGGTACTACTAAGGGAAGGAAGGGTCCGGGTCATGAACGTAATAAATGCAGCAGGACATGCAGTAGAAGATAGTACAACACCCCTAATACCCAGATATCAGGAGTCACCCACTTAGGTCTAGTAACCCAGCTAGTTCAGTTTGACATACACGATGAGAAGGGTATATGCGTCTGTCATTTCTAACCTGTCAGCACCGGTCTTGCGGTCAAGACACCTATTGTCCTATTGGCTGTAGGCTCTGCCCATATTTATCCTCCAGGAGGGGTGCCCAATGGGTGTACCCTTATTTAGGTTGTTTCTGTTATGTACATTAGTGGATGTTACTTTTGATGCACACCGCAGTGTTGACACATCACTGAGTGCTGGTGCTACTAACCTTGCACTACGGAACCCTGTTAGCACTAGTATTTTCTGTATCTAGGGGGATGGGACCTGCCTGTACTATGTATTTATTCACATTAGTTTAGGGGTCTCTTTTCCTTTATAGCGATCCTTATAATTCTGGGCCACCGGACTCTAGCAAACCTGTAATCATAGCATCAGCCTGAAACATACTGTGACCGACATATCTTTTGACTTTGGACCCCTGCCCCCCTATCTCATAGCAAAACTGTCACTCACACAGGGATAGGGGCTTGTCCCAGACGGCCTATCAGGGACCTTGCCTTACACAGTAATAATTGACTGGGCATGGCTTACACGCATGCGCACACTTATAGACATCCTTTTTGTGACCCTGTAAAATTGCTTATGCACGGACAATAGGTGTCTTGACCGCAAGACCGGTGCTGACAGGTTAGAAATGACAGACGCATATACCCTTCTCATCGTGTATGTCAAACTGAACTAGCTGGGTTACTAGACCTAAGTGGGTGACTCCTGATATCTGGGTATTAGGGGTGTTGTACTATCTTCTACTGCATATCCTGCTGCATTTATTACGTTCATGACCCGGACCCTTCCTTCCCTTAGTAGTACCTTGGGGCCCTCTTACCATGCCATTTTAATAACTCTGCTTGTCCGGTGTGGGGGCTTGTCCTTTCTATCCTATTAGGTACCTAGCTGGAGCATTGGGGGCTGGACTGCGCCGGGTTTCCACGCATGCGCATATCCCTTGTTGTTCCGCTAGTAACTGTGCTAGATTCAGCGCGAGGTTGGTCCGATGCTGAACAGGGTGATTACATAGGTCGTGCTACACTTTGTGCATGTAATACGGTCACATCGTTTGAGGTATCTGTATAACGAGTTTGCTGTTATTTGCGTCTATAGCATTAATGGTACACATGACCCTTGACTATGTAGTACGGGTATTATGAGTTAAGCATTAACTATAAGTGCATTACGTGAATTGCATTTCAATATGATGAGGTGCCGATGTTTAACTAAACGTTTTTTTCAACCCCTTTTTTCTACACATTCTTGTTTTCCTGTACTTAGCTATTAATATTGTGATATGTCTCTTTAAAAGGACACACTGCCACTGGGGTATTAGAAGTACTAATATACAGCAGGTGTATTATGTGGTAGGATGATGTGTTGATTTGCTAATTGACCTGATGCTAATTAACCATAATGATCTGGTTTCTTTGATGTCATTGTTGCATTGGTAAATGTATTTACTTTGAACTGGTTGTTTGGTTGCTATGGCAACCATTTTTGGCGTTTTTTTGCACTAGGGGGAGGGGTTTGTGTATGCTTAAATGTTTGTTTCACTTGTATGTTGTTGGTCTGATGAAGGGGAGCATTCCCCGAAACGTTACTGAATAAACTACTTGTTTTTTACTTAAGTCCAGAGAGTGCGGTTTCCTGGTTTGCTATATATATATATATATATATATATATATATATATATATATATATATATATATAAAACATAATTTATGTAAGAACTTACCTGATAAATTCATTTCTTTCATATTAGCAAGAGTCCATGAGCTAGTGACGTATGGGATATACATTCCTACCAGGAGGGGCAAAGTTTCCCAAACCTCAAAATGCCTATAAATACACCCCTCACCACACCCACAATTCAGTTTAACGAATAGCCAAGAAGTGGGGTGATAAAAAAAGTGCGAAAGCATATAAAATAAGGAATTGGAATAATTGTGCTTTATACAAAATCATAACCACCACAAAAAAAGGGCGGGCCTCATGGACTCTTGCTAATATGAAAGAAATGAATTTATCAGGTAAGTTCTTACATAAATTATGTTTTCTTTCATGTAATTAGCAAGAGTCCATGAGCTAGTGACGTATGGGATAATGATTACCCAAGATGTGGATCTTTCCACACAAGAGTCACTAGAGAGGGAGGGATAAAATAAAGACAGCCAATTCCTGCTGAAAATAATCCACACCCAAAATAAAGTTTAACGAAAAACATAAGCAGAAGATTCAAACTGAAACCGCTGCCTGAAGTACTTTTCTACCAAAAACTGCTTCAGAAGAAGAAAATACATCAAAATGGTAGAATTTAGTAAAAGTATGCAAAGAGGACCAAGTTGCTGCTTTGCAAATCTGATCAACCGAAGCTTCATTCCTAAACGCCCAGGAAGTAGAAACTGACCTAGTAGAATGAGCTGTAATTCTCTGAGGCAGAGTTTTACCCGACTCAACATAGGCAAGATGAATTAAAGATTTCAACCAAGATGCCAAAGAAATGGCAGAAGCTTTCTGGCCTTTTCTAGAACTGGAAAAGATAACAAATAGACTAGAAGTCTTTCTGAAAGATTTAGTAGCTTCAACATAATATTTCAAAGCTCTAACAACATCCAAAGAATGCAACGATTTCTCCTTAGAATTCTTAGGATTAGGACATAATGAAGGAACCACAATTGCTCTACTAATGTTGTTGGAATTCACAACTTTAGGTAAAAATTCAAAAGAAGTTCGCAACACCGCCTTATCCTGATGAAAAATCAGAAAAGGAGACTCACAAGAAAGAGCAGATAATTCAGAAACTCTTCTGGCAGAAGAGATGGCCAAAAGGAACAAAACTTTCCAAGAAAGTAATTTAATGTCCAATGAATGCATAGGTTCAAACGGAGGAGCTTGAAGAGCCCCCAGAACCAAATTCAAACTCCAAGGAGGAGAAATTGACTTAATGACAGGTTTTATACGAACCAAAGCTTGTACAAAACAATGAATATCAGGAAGAATAGCAATCTTTCTGTGAAAAAGAACAGAAAGAGCAGAGATTTGTCCTTTCAAGGAACTTGCGGACAAACCTTTATCTAAACCATCCTGAAGAAACTGTAAAATTCTCGGAATTCTGAAAGAATGCCAAGAAAAATGATGAGAAATACACCAAGAAATATAAGTCTTCCAGACTCTATAATATATCTCTCTAGATACAGATTTACGAGCCTGTAACATAGTATTAATCACAGCGTCAGAGAAACCTTTTTGACGAAGAATCAAGCGTTCAATCTCCATACCTTTAAATTTAAGGATTTCAGATCCTGATGGAAAAAACAGAATTTATGTTTACCTGATAAATTACTTTCTCCAACGGTGTGTCTGGTCCACGGCGTCATCCTTACTTGTGGGATATTCTCTTCCCCAACAGGAAATGGCAAAGAGCCCAGCAAAGCTGGTCACATGATCCCTCCTAGGCTCCGCCTACCCCAGTCATTCGACCGACGTTAAGGAGGAATATTTGCATAGGAGAAACCATATGATACCGTGGTGACTGTAGTTAAAGAAAATAAATTATCAGACCTGATTAAAAAACCAGGGCGGGCCGTGGACCGGACACACCGTTGGAGAAAGTAATTTATCAGGTAAACATAAATTCTGTTTTCTCCAACATAGGTGTGTCCGGTCCACGGCGTCATCCTTACTTGTGGGAACCAATACCAAAGCTTTAGGACACGGATGATGGGAGGGAGCAAATCAGGTCACCTAGATGGAAGGCACCACGGCTTGCAAAACCTTTCTCCCAAAAATAGCCTCAGAAGAAGCAAAAGTATCAAACTTGTAAAATTTGGTAAAAGTGTGCAGTGAAGACCAAGTCGCTGCCCTACATATCTGATCAACAGAAGCCTCGTTCTTGAAGGCCCATGTGGAAGCCACAGCCCTAGTGGAATGAGCTGTGATTCTTTCGGGAGGCTGCCGTCCGGCAGTCTCGTAAGCCAATCTGATGATGCTTTTAATCCAAAAAGAGAGAGAGGTAGAAGTTGCTTTTTGACCTCTCCTTTTACCGGAATAAACAACAAACAAGGAAGATGTTTGTCTAAAATCCTTTGTAGCATCTAAATAGAATTTTAGAGCGCGAACAACATCCAAATTGTGCAACAAACGTTCCTTCTTCGAAACTGGTTTCGGACACAGAGAAGGTACGATAATCTCCTGGTTAATGTTTTTGTTAGAAACAACTTTTGGAAGAAAACCAGGTTTAGTACGTAAAACCACCTTATCTGCATGGAACACCAGATAAGGAGGAGAACACTGCAGAGCAGATAATTCTGAAACTCTTCTAGCAGAAGAAATTGCAACCAAAAACAAAACTTTCCAAGATAATAACTTAATATCAACGGAATGTAAGGGTTCAAACGGAACCCCCTGAAGAACTGAAAGAACTAAGTTGAGACTCCAAGGAGGAGTCAAAGGTTTGTAAACAGGCTTGATTCTAACCAGAGCCTGAACAAAGGCTTGAACATCTGGCACAGCTGCCAGCTTTTTGTGAAGTAACACAGACAAGGCAGAAATCTGTCCCTTCAGGGAACTTGCAGATAATCCTTTTTCCAATCCTTCTTGAAGGAAGGATAGAATCTTAGGAATCTTAACCTTGTCCCAAGGGAATCCTTTAGATTCACACCAACAGATATATTTTTTCCAAATTTTGTGGTAAATCTTTCTAGTTACAGGCTTTCTGGCCTGAACAAGAGTATAGATAACAGAATCTGAGAACCCTCGCTTCGATAAGATCAAGCGTTCAATCTCCAAGCAGTCAGCTGGAGTGAGACCAGATTCGGATGTTCGAACGGACCTTGAACAAGAAGGTCTCGTCTCAAAGGTAGCTTCCATGGTGGAGCCGATGACATATTCACCAGATCTGCA